>NC_066521.1:4543385-4568385 GCF_024679095.1 Eriocheir sinensis | reverse complement strand
TTACTAGCAGCAGTAATAGAGAAAAAAATACTCGTACGAAAATTGACACTCACCTCTCCAACAAGCTGGCATAGACTGAGGCAGCACGCATCGTCACACCGTCACCGAGGCTGCGCTGGCCCGCTCAACATATTGTACAACAAGTAGCAAAAAAAAATTTCCAAAAAAGCTGCAAAAATAACAGAGAATAAGGCAATACATAAGGTTATCTCATACCCTAGTTGTGGCGAGCGACGGGGCTGGGTATTTAAATGCGTCAGAGTGGTATTTAAATGCGTTACACGTCCGGCAGCGCAGTAAGCGTACCATCAGCGTGTAGGGGAAAGATAACTCTGTCCCAGGAATTAATATCTCAGTTTCGGTATTTTTGACCACAACCACCCCCCACTCTCCCCTTAAAGCACGGGCGGGTTGGAGCTAGGAGCAATCACAGCTGCCCTTATGGCCAACCGGGAGCGAGGCATTGGTTTGAGTAAACACTCCTGTCCTCCCATCTTTGAATCCAAGATTGTACCCACAACCACTTCTTCCTTCCACTTAGTTGTAGCAACAAGTCCTTAATTTGAGTAATAGCAGCACAAGCCACAACAGCCCTTACTTTGGCAAACAGCGCCATGTGGATACAGGGTGACTGGTCTGTTTACATTGTGGATATGGGCAACTGACCTTAGTCGTATGTGACGCACACCCAGAAAAGTTGGAGTTGCCTATTGCGCCTACCGCCAACACGGTTGGATGAAAAAGGCTTAGTGTGTTACCAGCTTCAGACTCCATTCCCATTGCGGCGAACATCGGAAACCCACGCTCACATCTTCAACTTGTACAAATAGGATGCTCGTACACCAAGTCACTGCTCATAAAAAAAAGGCATTTTTATTGATATTCTTTTGCTCGTAAATAAAAAGTAAACCAAGGCACTCGTTAACCGAAGTATAACTGTATATACAATGCTTGCCATAAACATTGTCGCACGCCAGCCTCTTCTCTTGGTGGGCTACAGTAACCACGGGCTTGGGCCGCGCTGCATAGCTCAGGTACTGGAGGTCGTCGTGGATGCGGCGCGATAATGTCCTCACAGACACATTACTCAGCAATCCCAAGTTGTGTTCCCTGATTTTCCTGGCCGATACTCATGGATTGCGTTTGACTTCACGGTGTATCACTCTCAGTTGCAGGGAAGTTTTGCAAGTGTTTTCTGGTGGTTTCTGCTTGATGGGTATTTTGTTGCCGGCGAGTTCACCCATACGCTTCACGTATCGTTGAACCTGGCGGACACTGACACCCGTCTGGTCAGAGATAGCCCGTGTGGAGTGTCCAGCCTTGTTGAGAGCTGAGATGGCTGCGATGTCACCCCGTGGCAAGATCTGGTAGAGCACCATTGTCCAGGAAAACAGCTAAACAGCAGAGTAACTGCAAGCCAGTCTGGGAGGGTGGCGCGGGAAGCCAGCAACAAAACGGCCCCCAGTCAGAGTGATTGACAGGTGCCTGTCACTTCTTTCTGCCTTTGCAATCTGCCCAACACCCAGGCTGATATGCCAGATGTGTAATAATTTGATTTAAAGCACCCGATGCCCGCCAAGGAAAGAGCGCACGTTTTGATCTTTCAAAAGGATACCGTGGTCTCCGGCGATATTGTTTATGACGAGCAATGTATATATATATATATATATATATATATATATATATATATATATATATATATATATATATATATATATATATATATATATATATATATATATATATATATATATATATATATATATATATATATATATATATATATATATATATATATATATATATATATATATATATATATATATATATATATATATATATATATATATATATATATATATATATATATATATATATATATATATATATATATATATATATATATATATATATATATATATATATATATATATATATATATATATATATATATATATATATATATATATATATATATAGTAACTCGATTCTGAGTTTGGTTTACGCGTTTTTGAAATAACGCGGGGTCCAAAATCCAAATAAATGATTAATTTACTTTTTTTTTGCACTTATACACAATATTTTATGGAGTGACCACCAGATGTCTCACTAACTGGACTACGGCGCTATGCCACACAGCTGAGCTCAGTTCTTCCCGCGCCACTTGAACAACAATACAGTACCCACGCTGCCACGCTACTCAACAATATGGGTGGGCAGGTACGGTACGCACGGTACCAACTATGCAGTGCCGGTACCAGACTGCTCGGTACCAATACTATCCAGTCGCTCGTGGTGTCCCTCATTTCTTCCTCACACGAGTGAGGCTGAGACTGAGTGCCTGAGTGGATATCTCTGTGATATGGATATTCTCTCTCTCTCTCTCTCTCTCTCTCTCTCTCTCTCTCTCTCTCTCTCCACTGAATGAAGTGAATATTTATTTTTCTAGAAACCTACCTCTTGTTTGATTTACATTGTTTTGATTTGTGACCTCTTGAGGACACAATACTGGCGTAAAATGAGTTACCTGAATATATATATATATATATATATATATATATTTATATATATATATATATATATATATATATATATATATATATATATATATATATATATATATATATATATATATATATAAATATAGAGAGAGAGAGAGAGAGAGAGAGAGAGAGAGAGAGAGAGAATATCCATATCACCGAGATATCCACTCAGGCACTCAGCCTCGGCCTCACTGTGATGGAAGAAAATGAGGGACTATGAGAGCGCATCTTAGTATATGTACTGGTACCGAGCAGTCTGGTACCGGTACCGTACCATATAGCTGGTACCGTTAGTACAGGTAACTCTTGATTTACACGAGTATTGTGTCCTTGAAGAGGTCGCATAAATCAAAAACAATGTAAATCAAACAAGAGGTAGGCTTCTATTGAAAGATAAATATTCACTTCATTCACTGGAGAGAGAGAGAGAGAGAGAGAGAGAGAGAGAGAGAGAGAATATCCATATCACCGAGATATCCACTCAGGCACTCAGCCTCACTCGTGTGAGGAAGAAATGAGGGACACCATGAGCAACTGGCTAGTATTGGTACCGGTATCGAGCCGTCTGGTAATGGTACCGAGCCGTCTGGTACTGGTACCGAGCAGTCTGGTACCGGTACCGTACCGTATAGCTGGTACCGTTAGTACTGGTACTGGTACCGGTACCTGCCCACCCCTATTGTTGAGTAGCGTGGCAGCGTGGGTACTATATTGTAGTTCAAGTGGCGCACGGGAAGAACTGAGCTCAGCTGTGTGGCTGCAGCGCCGTGTGAGTCCAGTTGCGTGAGACATCTGTTGGCCACTCCATAAAATATCGCGTATAAGTGAAAAAAACGTGTAAATTAAACGTTTATTTGGGTTTTGGACCCCGTATTATTTCAAAAACGCGTAAACCAAACTTGCGTAAATCGAGTTTTATATATATATATATATATATATATATATATATATATATATATATATATATATATATATATATATATATATATATATATATATATATATATATATATATATATATATATATATATATATATATATATATATATATATATATATATATATATATATATATATACAGTACTGTCTCCAGGATTGTGAGTTTCCAGTCTGTGATTCACTGAGTTTGCGATAGGTACCCCCAAAATTTGATTTTTATTGAAGACTGAAATTGCGATATGACCTGAAAGGAAAAGGAAGAGGCTGCTAAAACCGGGTTTTTTTTCACACCTTGTTGTGGTCCTTGACTCCCATTCTCGCTCTTATCCACCCCCTGGGCCTTTCCACTGGCCGTGGGAAGCATGGTGAGTGGGATCCGGGCAGCCAGGCGCATGTGTGCGAGCAGCCCCATTTATCACATTTACTGACATACAAGGGGTTTAGGTTATCTCATTTTTTACATTTACTTACATACAAGGGTAGGCGGTGGCTGAGTGATTAGCGTGCGGGGCCAGCATTCATCACGCCATGGACAATGTAGATTCAAATCCCCACGCTACCACCTGGGATTTTTTAGTCACCGCTGAGTGGCTTAAGACTACCCACAGGCTGTCCAGAAGACCACCTATCATCCCGGATTCTAGAAGAAACCGCACCAGAAAATCAAAAATGAGTTCCAGGGGGCAGCATGAGCCAAGCATAACTAGCGCCACTATAAAAATTGCCTGCACCATGACGGGCTTGGGCCGACCACCAGGCCCCTGAAGAAAACCTACCGGCGCTATAGGCTGAGATGTAAACAAAAAAAAGTTACCTCATTTATCACATTTACCAACATACAAGGAGTGTAGGGTACCTCATTTATCACATTTACCAACATACAAGGAGTGTAGGGTACCTCATTTATCACATTTACCGACATACAAGGAGTGTAGGGTACCTCATTTATCACATTTACCAACATACAAGGAGTGTAGGGTACCTCATTTATCACATTTACCGACATTCAAGGGGTGTAGGGTACCTCATTTATCACATTTACCGACATTCAATGGGTGTAGGGTATCTCATTAATCACATTTACCGAGATACAAGGGGTGCAGGTTATCTCATTTATCACATTTACCGACTTATAAGGGGTGTAGGTTATCTCATTTATCACGTTTACCAACATACAGGGGGTGTAGGTTATCTCATTTATCACGTTTACCAACATACAAGGGGTGTAGGTTATCTCATTTATCACATTTACCGACATTCAATGGGTGTAGGGTACCTCATTTATCACATTTACCAACATACAAGGAGTGTAGGGTACCTCATTTATCACATTTACCGACATTCAATGGGTGTAGGGTACCTCATTTATCACATTTACCGACATTCAATGGGTGTAGGGTACCTCATTTATCACATTTACCGACATTCAATGGGTGTAGGGTACCTCATTTATCACATTTACCAACATACAAGGGGTGTAGGTTATCTCATTTATCACATTTACCGACATAAAAGAGATGTAGGGTACCTCATTTATCACATTTACCAACATACAAGGGGTGTAGGGTACCTCATTTATCACATTTACTGACATAAAAGAGATGTAGGGTACCTCATTTATCACATTTACTGACATAAAAGAGATGTAGGGTACCTCATTTATCACATTTACCAACATACAATGGGTGTAGGGTACCTCATTTATCACATTTACCAACATTCAATGGGTGTAGGGTACTTCATTTATCACATTTACCAACATTCAATGGGTGTAGGGTACCTCATTTATCACATTTACCAACATTCAATGGGTGTAGGGTACCTCATTTATCACATTTACCAACATTCAATGGGTGTAGGGTACCTCATTTATCACATTTACCAACATTCAATGGGTGTAGGGTACCTCATTTATCACATTTACTGACATAAAAGAGATGTAGGGTACCTCATTTATCACATTTACCGACATTCAATGGGTGTAGGGTATCTCTTTAATCACATTTACCGAGATACAAGGGGTGCAGGTTATCTCATTTATCACATTTACCGTCTTATAAGGGGTGTAGGTTATCTCATTTATCACATTTACCAACATACAAGGGGTGTAGGTTATCTCATTTATCACATTTACCGACATACAAGGGGAGTAGGTTATCTCATTTCTCACATTTACCGACATACAAGGGGTGTAGGGTATCTCATTAATCACATTTACCAAGTTACAAGGGGTGCAGGTTATCTCATTTATCACATTTACCATCTTATAAGGGGTGTAGGTTCCCTCATTGATCACATTTACCGATGTACAAGGGATGTAGGTTATCTCATTTCTCACATTTAGCGATATACAAGGGGTGTAGGTTATCTCATTTATCACATTTACCGACATACAAGGGGTTGAGGTTATCTCGTTTATCACATTTACCGACGTACAAGGGGAGTAGGTTATCTCATTTATCACATTTACCGACATACAAGGGGTGTAGGTTATCTCATTTATCACATATACCGACATACAAGGGGTTCAGGTTATTTCATTTATCACATTTACGGAGATACAAGGGAAGCAGGTTATCTCATTTATCACATATACCGACATACAAGGGGTTCAGGTTATCTCATTTATCACATTTACGGACATACAAGGGGAGCAGGTTATCTCATCACATTTACCGACATACCTCATTTACCTCATTTGCTGACATACAAAGGGTGCAGCAAGAAACTTTCATATTTCAAGCAATTTTCAAATTCAAAACATACGTCATCATTTACTTTAAAAAGAAAAGAAAAAAAACTCAGGTGGGACATATCGTGATAGGCAGTCGACAAAGACACGGTACCGTGTCACAATTCATCCACCCTCCTTTGTTTGTAAACAAATCCTGCGCATGCGCAGATTGGATGGGATGTCTTAGGATACGCGGATGGCAGATGACACCACACCGGGTAGGACACGTAGCAATGGGTTTAAGTTGGATAAGTTCAGGTTCAACAAAGACATAGGCAAGAATTGGTTTACCAACAGTGGTGGATGACTGGAGCAGACGTAGAAGTCATGTGGTGAGCGCCAACACGATAGATACATTCAAGAAGAAGTTAGGTAAGTTCTTGGATGGGAAGGGTATGGGCCGTTAGTTTGGTGCCGTGGTCTGGGCGGCATGTTGCACTGTCTCGCGAGACCTCCTTCCTCCTCCTCCTCTTGTTGCGGGGAGAGTTTGTCGGGTGGGTGGGGGGGGTGTAGAGGGAAGGCAAAGCCCTCCCCCTGGTTAAGAAGGTGGGGGGGTCGAGGTGGGGCGAAGCCCCCCCTTTTAGCTTAGGTCTTGTTCCTTTCCTGAAAAGGAACTGACGCTGCTGCCATTAGAGGGTGGTAACACTGCAGCAGAGAATGCATAACTGACAACTGGGGCAGGCCACTCGGTTATTGGAGTGAACAGAAGCCCACTACTGTGGGCTACACCACACTGTCATGGCGTTGTGTGACAAGTCCCGCCAAGCAAATAAAGCAACTTTGTGCCTGCACGTCTTGTTCACGATACCTTACCAGGATTAAATAAATTAACGATCCATAATTATCGCTTAATTTTATAAATAAAGACGCTTATTGAAGTAACTATTTAGCAACGTGTATAAAAATAATTGTAAGAAGTCCGCAGTCACTTGTTGCCATGACAACGTTAACCACTTTCTTTTCTGTGATCGGTGATCGGAAGTTAGTTTGTGAAGTTCCGATCTCCACAGTCCGATTACCTTTTACAAAGATGATCCAATCTTTGCATTCTGATCGCCGATTGCTGTTCCGATCAGATCGGACGATCGGACTGATGATCGGATGTGCCCAGCTCTGAGATATATATATATATATATATATATATATATATATATATATATATATATATATATATATATATATCTATATATTTTTTTTTTACGTTGATTGCCTATTGCGCGGTTGGCATCTTCCGGTGGGGCCTGATGGTCGGCCCAAGGCTTCTTCAGGTGGGGCCTGATGGTCGGCCCAGCCCGTTCTGGCGCAGTGTTTATAGTGGCGCCATCTTGCATTGGCTCATGCCCCGAATTCGTTCTTGATTCGCTGGACGGCTTCCTCTGGAGTCCGGGTTGATGGGTGGTCTTCAGGACAGCATGTGGGTAGTTTTAAGCCACTCGGCGGTGACTGAAAATCCGAGTGGTAGCGTGGGATTTGAACCCGTAGTCCATCACGCAGTGAATGTGGGCCCAGCACGCTACCACCCACATACCTGTATATATATATATATATATATATATATATATATATATATATATATATATATATATATATATATATATATATATATATATATATATATATATATATATATATATATATATATATATATATATATATATATATATCTATATATATATATATGTATATATATATACAGTCGTCCCTCAAATAGTACAGGGGTTAGGGAGCCAGGATCCCCGTACTATTTGAAAATCCGTATAAAATTAGTGCCCCCCCTAGATACACTCCTGGGCACTCCTACAGAATCCGAGTCCCGCCTGGCTCAGCTGCTATCCACGGGCCCAAGTTGCCAGTTATGCATTATCTGCTGCAGTCACAGTGTAGTGTTACCACGCTGGGGTGGGGAAGCCCCCCCCCCCGTTAGAGGTCAGGATATTTAAAATTCGGTTGGAGTAGTTTAAATACGCATCCCTTAACTATATAATAAGGAGGTGTAATGTCGTATTTTGGAGGCGCGGAGTCAATCTCCACAATTAATGTTTCGTATCTTGTTTCAAGTATGAATTTGAGAGCAATAGAAACTGTGGTAGAGAGTAAGAGAGAGTGTGAGTGTATGACATGGCTCGCTCGCTGACGATGTGGAAGGCAGCACTCCCAGGATGGCTCCGTTGCCCAGCGTGGTAACACTACAGCAGAAAATGCATAATTGGCAACTTTGCCCAGCAAGTAGAAGCTGAGCCAGGCAGGACCTGGATTCATGTGGTAAGATCTCCCTATCGCAACGTAACTCGTACCAAAACGTAACTTCTTCTAAATCCGAATTCTTCTGCAAGGTGAATACCTTTCTCGAATGCTTTGGGGTGCATTCAGTAGGTGTTTTGGGTTGTCACTTGGGTCCCATGTTCATGTTATGTGGTAATGGAGAAGCGTAGCTGAGGTTGTGCACACACACGGACTTACGGAAAGTGCATAGGTTTCAATCTGGCAGAACAGTGTTCCTGATGTTGTGCACACACATGGACTGAGGGGATGTGCATGGGAGGCAGTCTGGGAGAACAGTGTTGCCACTCACGCCATGGCTATTTGGTGCAACGAGCGGGAAATTTAAAAATCCTAAAAAAATCTTCTGTGACAATCCGTATAAAACCGAAACCGTACTATTTGAGGGACGACTGTATATATATATATATATATATATATATATATATATATATATATATATATATATATATATATATATATATATATATATATATATATACAGTCACCCCCCGCCGTTCGCGGTCTCACCCATCGCGGTTTCGCGTATTCGCGGTCAACTAATTGTGACCCCCGCTTATACGCGGCCCCAGATTCGCGTATACGCGGATGCATTGACGCTAAATAGGAAGGCAGAGGAGGGAGGGAGGCAGAGGAGGGAAGGAGAGAGGAGGGAGGAAGGCAGAGAGGAGGGAGGAGGGAGGCAGAGAGGAGGGGAAGGGAGAGGGAGGAGGAAGGCAGAGGAGGGAGGGAGGGAGGCAGAGAGGAGGGAGGAGGGAGGCAGAGAGGAGGGGGAAGGGAGAGAGGAGGAAGGCAGAAAGGAGGGAGGGAGGGAGGCAGAGAGGGAGGGGGAAGGAGGAGAGGAGGGAGGAGGCAGAGGGAGGGAGGGAGGGCAGAGAGGAGGGGAAGGGAGAGAGGAGAGGAGGCAGAGGAGGGGAGGGAGGGAGGGCAGAGGGGAGGGAGGAGGAAGGCAGAGAGGAGGGAGGGAGGAGGCAGAGGAGGGGGAAGGGAGAGAGGAGGAGGAAGGCAGAGGAGGGAGGGAGGGAGGCAGAGAGGAGGGAAGGGAGAGAGGAGGGAGGAAGGCAGAGGAGGGAGGGAGGGAGGCAGAGGGAGGGAAGGAGAGAGGAGGAGGAAGGCAGAGGAGGAGGAGGAGGGAGGCAGAGAGGAGGGGGAAGGGAGAGAGAGGAGGGAGGAAGGCAGAGAGGGAGGGAGGAGGGAGGCAGAGAGGAGGAGGGAGGGGCAATGGACGTTAGGTTGCTCCTGAGTGACATCACGGTTACTGTGACGTCATGCTTTCCTATTGGCCAGCAGCTCACTCAGGGACGACTGCTATTGGTCGAGATTTTCTCATAGCAACATTATCCTAAAAAAAAAAATTCACGCGCCGCCACACTGCAGTGTTGCCAGATTTGGCTACTTATCACAAATTGGGCTACTTTTGGGTCTTCTGTGCTAATAAATTTTGACCCCAGGGTGAGTGTTGATTACATATTGTTGTCTAACAAGGTCTTGTCTCATTTCAGTCATTAAAAAGAACGAAAAAAACATGTGTTATATTACGTTTAAGAGGTGATTTCCCCAAATGCATATTTTCCCATAGGGTTATAGTCCCGCCGTTCATGGGTTTCAGCGATCGCGCCAAGTCGAACGAAATACCCAACAATGAGATGACATATATATATATATATATATATATATATATATATATATATATATATATATATATATATATATATATATATATATATATATATATATATATATATATATATATATATATATATATATATATATATATATATATATATATATATATATATATATATATATTGGAAGTAGGCCATTTGTGATACAGGACTTGTTGAAGTCTACAGCAACTGAAGTTTTGTTCTCTTTATATGTTTTTCTTTCGATGTCGCGTATTAACACACGGTCATCAGGGGGTAGGGACTTGAGCAGATCGCTGAAGTTCATTCTTTCTCTCTTTTTCTTTCCTCTAGATCCCTTTCGGCCCTAATTGGCCATCTTCAGGTGGTGGTGTTCTGATTTCTTCCTTGGCTGGAGTCAGAATGGCTGTGGAGCAGCTCACGTGGTCTTTATACCTTGGAAGATGACTATTTGTGCTGTCCAGGCTTTAGGATGTGTCCGTGTGTAAAAAGGCAACACTTACAAAATAATACCATCATTTTAGAGAGAGAGCATGATATCAAGAGACTGAAGATGACAGAATCTGTACTAATCTACACCAAGAAACCGGAAATCAACATCCAACAGCAACCCAAGATGTCCCTTCCTACCAGAAGACTGTGCGCACAACCGGCATGATGACTGGCCAACTGCGCACACCTCTGCACAGCCTGGCCGTGCACACCACATCTTCCGCGGGTATAAAAGACCACGTGAGCTGCTCCACAGCCATTCTGACTCCAGCCAAGGAAGAAATCAGAACAACACCTCCTGAAGATGGCCAATTATATATATATATATATATATATATATATATATATATATATATATATATATATATATATATATATATATATATATACACAGTAAACCCTTGATATAACGGACCCGCTTATAATGGATTTCGGATATAACGGACAAGGTCAGAGATTCAGAAATCCATGGGGACCGACTGAGAATAGTTTTTGAACCAATCGTGCCCGGTAACTACAATAGTGTCTGCTAGCCACCTCGCCCTCCTCCCTTTATATGCTGTCCCATCCTTTGGTTACTGTAGTCTTTTTCAGCCCATCTGATGAAATATTTTCCTCCTTGTAGTTCCAGTTCATATGAAGAACATATTTATACCACAAGAAAGTCTTATGCAACGACCCAGGACGTAAATGTAATGGAAAATGGACAAGCGTTTGTGAGTGTTGATACTAACACAGCTTAAGGGGGTCGAGGGGAGCGAAACCCCTCGTTAAGTAGGTTAGGTTGGATTAAGTTATGTTTGGTTGTTTTAAGTTTATTCGGTACTCGGTGTAGGGTGGCGGAACTAAGCAGTGCAGGATGGGACATGGCAGCGGCGGGGGTGGCCCACTACATGGGGTGGTGTTGCGGGAAATACCTCCTTGCAGAAATAAGTCGCTCAGCTGTCCACCACTCATGCACACAGGGGCAATACACAACAGGAAAACATCAGTTTGCCTTGTTTTGTTTTAGTTTATCCACTTCTGATCTTTGTGAGTGGTGAGTGAAATATAGAAACAGTAAGTTGAACTTCACTCTGTGAGCTATTTTGCTGCTGTGGCAGCAGGTATACCACAGGCATTGAAAAGTCAATCATTTAAAGGCGGCTTTACATGTGGCAATTCGCGGCTGCCAATACAGGCACGACGTGCTGCCAGCAGCATTTTGGGTCTGGGTCTGGGTCTGGGAGCTCTTCTCGCGACAACTTCTCTGCAGCTGAGCGGGTCCGTCTTGTATTGCCGACTGGTGGCTGGGTAAACAACGTGTCGGCGCCAATAAAACAAGAAATGACAGATGCAGATAACAAGATTTGGAGCCGGGAGGCCGAGGTGGCATTGCTAGAGCAAGTGAGGCAGCATCAACACCTATGGGACCCACAAGATAAGCTCTACATGAATCAGAGTCTATGGAAAACCACTTTTGAAAGAGTGGCAGCAACATTGCGGGAAATGTTTATCTCTTTGCGAGACATCGAAGGAGGAAGAACGATTATTTTCGTGTATTATAAACTACTTATGATAAAACTCGTTTACTTAATGTATTTCTACAAGCTTAGGCTAATGGACCAAACTCATTGTGGGTTTAAGATATGGTAGTAGCCTTTTGGGGTGTCTGGGATGAATTCATGCCCTTACATTTACTAGTTAATTGAAGATGAAATACAATGAATCGCAATCTCAATCATCAGAAACCTATAACAGATAATGTCTCACAGCACATTGGGGACCTGGCACCCAAATGCCCACACCATAATTAACCGCCAACCTAATCGTATGAGGTATACTAGATTACTTGATGATTGGAGTGAATTATCATTGTTGGGGCAAAGTTAAATGATTTTTCTCTTTGAAATAGTTATTTTTGAATTTAAAATACATCTTGATGCTCCCGGCGGCTCCTCCCACGTGTGAAGGTACTTGCTCCTGAGAGCACCCAGCCGGTCTAGCCGCTAGATCGTCATGGCTGCATTGCCGGCCAGGAATTGCCACGTGTAAACCCGCCTTAATGGTTTGTGACGGAAACGGTTAGCAGATTATTTCATAACGCACCGGAAATTAAAAAAAAAAAGTCGTCTGCCAGTGTGAGAGTGGCGCACCTGTAAAATTTTATCCATATCCGTAACAGTACCCCCCCCCCCACAGGGACCCACTGCCAACTTGGCAGCCTCAGTGCCTCACAGTCCGTCGCCAAGTGTGCTGTGCAGTTATACAGACGTGCAGACAACATACACAAAAAACTATATACAGTCTTCCCTCGAATAGTACAAGGGTTAGGGACCCAGGACCCCCGTACTATTCAAAAATCCGTATAAAATTAGTGCCCCCCCTAGAAACACTCCTGGGCACTCCTACAGAATCCGGGTCTCACCTGGCTCAGCTGTTACCCGCGGGCCCAAGTTGCCTGTTATGCATTTTCTGCTGCAGTCACAGTGCAGTGTCGAGGGGGGCGAAGCCCCCTCGTTAGAGGTCAGGTTATTTAAAGTTTGGTTGGAGTAGTTTAAATATGCATCCCTTATCTATATAATATGGAGGTGTATTGTCGTATTTTAGAGGCGCGGAGTCAATCTCCACAATTACGGTTTTGTATCTTATTTCAGGTATGATTTAGAGAGCAATAGAAACTGGTAGAGAGTAAGAGAGAGTGTGAGTGTATGACAAGGCTCGCTTGCTGACCCCTGCAACAATAAACTATCAATCAATCAGGGAGCGCTGCCAGGAAGGCTCCGTCGCCCAGCGTGGTAATGCTACAGCAGAAAATGCATAACCGGCAACTTTTGCAGGCGAGTAGAATCTGAGCCATGTGGGACCTGGATTCACATGGTATGCTCTCCCTACCGCAATTTAACTCTTTATCAAAACGTAAATTCTCCTAAATCTGAATTCTTCTGCAAGGTGAATACCTTTCCTGAACACTTTGGGGTGCTTTCAGCAGGTGTTTTGGCTTGTCTCTTGGGTCCCATGTTCATGTTATGTGGTAATGCAGAAGCGTAGCTCAGGTTGTGCACACACACGGACTTGGGGAAAGTGCATAGGTTTCAATCTGGCAAAACAGTGTTCCTGATGTTGTGCACACACATGGACTGAGGGGATGCGCATAGGTGACTCCGGTAGAACAGTGTTGCCCTTCACGCCATGGCTACTTGGTGCGACAAGCGGGAAATTTATCCTAAAAAAATCTTCTATGGCAATCCGTATAAAACCGAAACCGTACTATTGGAAACCATACTATTTGAGGGACGACTGTACATACCTTTAATAAGTTTCTCAGTATTATTACACATATTTTAAAATTTCTGACGCTTATAACGGACTTTTAGCAATAACGGACTAAGTTCCCCCCAATTAGTCCGTTATATCGAGGGTTTATTGTATAAACATACATACATTATATAGGTGGTGGCTGAATAGATAGCGTGACGGTGCCACAAGCTGTGATTTTTCAATCACCGCTGAGTGGCTTAAGACTACCCACATGCTGTCCAGAAGACCACCTATCAACTCGAACTCTAGATTCTGGGATAACAAGTATTAACCCTTTCCTTGCGCGCGGTGCGGACGCGACTATCCCCTCAGGCGCAGTTGGGCAGCCCAATGGGGGGTCTGTTTTAACCTCTGTATCTCAAAAACTATTCATCACAGCTAAAAACCAAAACATCATTGGAAAGAGGAGGTCCAGATCTATTGGAGTCGGTTATGTATGCCTCTCTTGCGAACGTACATGCACGTTCAGGGAGTGTTGAATGTTAACACTTACGTCGATGCGTGCGGGATGATCAGCCATATTGAGTGAACTGTGGACATCTCTCCTTCAGATTCTGGCAAGGGAGTATTGCCTACTGCAATATTTACAAGTATTTGATCAAAGAATCAGTCAGGTGATAGGTGAAGCTATGCAAAAATGCCGCTATATTGGGCAAGAACATCCACCAGTTACTCGTCCGTAGATTTGCAGCGCTGGGCTGATGTGATTTTCCACCAAATTTAGTGAAGAACCCACTCATTGGAAAACCTGTGCTGTGAGAATTAGAGTTGGAACACACTCATACACCGGAGATTTGAGTGCGGGAGGAGCTCACAGCGAGCATTTAGCACCACCAGCAAATACACCTAATGCTCGCTGCGAGCGTTTAGCAATGAAAGGGTTAATAGCACAAAAACTGTGCTAGATCGGCGTCGCATGGCCCTCCAACACACACCCCAACAATAGGTATGCAACTAGGGGTCTAAAATGGAAAATGCTGAGAAGTAAAGATGGCGCCACTATAAACACTTGCCTGTGCCACAACAGGCTGGAGCTGACCATCAGGCCCTACTATGAAGGCCTACCGGTGCCACAGGCCAAGACGTAAAAAAAAAAAAAAAAAAAAAAAAAAAATGCTGACTTTGTTTAGAATGCCATGTTGTAGGGTTCATCAAGGCTAACAAATGTTATTACGTATACAATGTCATGTCTACAATGCATGGGTAAGCCAGGAAAACAACTTAAAGAGAACAAAAACAACAACAATGCAAGATGGCGCCACTATAAACACTCGCCTGCGCCAGAACGGGCTGGGCCGACCATCAGGCCCCACCTGGAAGAAGCCTTGGGCCGACCATCAGGCCCCACCTGGAAGAAGCCTTGGGCCGACCATCAGGCCCCACCTGGAAGAAGCCTTGGGGCGACCATCAGGCCCCACCAGGAAGATGCCTACTGCCGCAATAGGCAGCAACGTAAAAACAAAACAAAAAAACAAATAAAAAAAAATATGGACAATTTGTTGATCGGCGTCTGTGACGCTGATAAAAAATGAGCCCTGGGGGGCAGCCTGAGCCAATGCAAGATGGTGCCACTATAAACACTTGCCTGTGCCACAATGGGCTGGGGCAGACCATCAGACCCTACCATTAATTTTGGATAAAGGATTCTCAACCTGTAGTAGTTTATAGATGGCTCTCGCTCTCCCTTCCTCTCCTCTTCTCTCTCTCTCTCTCTCTCTCTCTCTCTCTCTCTCTCTCTCTCTCTCTCTCTCTCTCTCTCTCTCTCTCTCTCTCTCTCTCTCTCTCTCTCTCTCTCTCTCTCTCTCTCTCTCTCTCTCTCTCTCTCTCTCTCTCTCTCCTTTATATTATATATTACTTTGAATATTTAAAGGTAGTGACTTTGCATACATCTGATCTAATCTTATTGTGTTCTGATTAAGTCTTTTGCAATCTAATGTTTTCAATGCACAACACTACTCATGAACACTTGTTATTCATTCACCTTCTGCCTTCCCTGTCTTTAAAACTGTTTAACATTACATATAAACTTTCAACAATATTTGTATCAACTGAACAACTCTTAAATTCATCTCATTCATCCAGATGAGGTAAGGAAGGGAGGGAGGAAGGGTGAGGTGTGTATTTATTGTAAATGCATTTTTGTTTCTTGGTGTAAAAACAACCATATTAAAACATGATATGACTGACAAGCTGCCGCCCGAAGGTCTGGGTCCCGAGCAAATTCGTTTCCATGTGATACCCGCTTTACACACACACACACACACACACACACACACACACACACACACACAGCATTCTGTAGCTCAGTGGCTATAAGCTCAATGCTGTCAGACTTCCCCGCCTGACAGGCGGAGGTTCGAGCCCTGCTCAGGCTAGGATTTTTCTGCTGACAAGGGGTGGTTACTGTCTTCTTCTTGAGCAAGGCGAATGGGGTGTGTGGTGTGTGAAGGTCCTGGCAGTACCCAGAGATCGAATATTATGTACTTGCTCTTGTTGGGAAGGTATTTGTTGGTGATTGTGAGTCCAATTCGTGATCTGCCCGTGGTGAATTATGTACACACACACACACACACACACACACATACATGCTTGAGAGACAAAAAAAATATAGCTTCCCGCAAAGAAACATGAGGTATGGAACAGACTAAGTGAAGATGTAGTATTGGCGAAGAGTGTGCACAACTTTAAGGAAAGACTGGACAGGTACAGATACGGAGATGGGACCACACGAGCGTAAGCCCAGGCCCTGTAAAACTACGATTAGGTAAAACAACTAGGTAAATACACACACACACACACACACACACACACACACACACACACACACTTTCTAGAAGCATATAGTTATGTACCTATTTGGATGCATGCACATGATCCTTTATATTCACTCCCTTTAGATTAATAAATATATCAAATTTCTTGCCAGATAATCCTAGTCAGTTGAAATTTTGGGCTTCAAAGAGCTACCCTTAGTTTGTTGTCATAGTTTTCTTGTATTGGGTCTTACCGAAACACTTGCCACATATGATAAGTTTTGTTAGATATTATGGCTAATATTGAATACTTTTTTATTGATAACCTATTCATTGGTATCTAGTGATCTAATGTGCATTCCCCCAAATCTATATATATGTATTTCAAGTCAATGATCATTCACTTGGTTTAATGCTAAAGAAGTCTAGTTCATAGTAAGTCTGAAGCCATACAGCATTTGCTTTGTTTTCTATGCCCGCTTATAGTTTGATTCATGCTTGCAAGTCAGAGAATGGTTGCCTTTAGTCAGGCATGAATGGGCAAAGGGCTCATTGGGCTGAGTACTTGGGACTCATTGGACTGAGTAGCAGCTGTCCATGGCATACCAAATTGGCAGGCAGCTCCCAATTACTAGGTTACAAATGATTGATACTCTTTAATGAAACCCTACCCTCCCTTGATGAGATGAGAGAGGCTGTGGCAAGGTTTAGATAGAATGGCAGCAGGTGTTTGTAGCATCAGTTTGAAGCTGCTCAGAGATGGAGGTGTGTCCATGATCTGTGGGTTGTATGTGGTGTTGACTGCTGTATTGAAATCTGGTACCATTCCTTCTGCCTCAAAAAGAGGGCTGGTTATTCCTGTTTGGAAAGTTAAAGGAAACCATCAGGACTGCAACAACTACTGTGGTATTACACCACTTAGTGTGGCAGGCAAGGTGTTTACTTATCTATTACTCTTGAAGATTTGCAGCCAACTGCTTATTTTGCAAAGACCTGAGCAGTCTGGGTTCATGCCTAATAAGTCAACAACTTACTCTCCTAGTAGTTTGAAAACTGACGAAGAATCAGTGTGAGTTTTGATTCAGGATGCTTGCAGCCTATGTTGATCTCAAGTAAATGTTTGTTTCTGTGCATCATGAGGTACTCTGGGATCTTCTGCAACTCATAGCATTCCTGCAAGAATTGTTAGTCTGTTGTGTGGACTGTGAGGACTCTGAAATGTGAATGAGGAGTGAGGCATGGTGCAGGGCAGAGTCCTTGCCCTGTCATTTTTTCAATCTTGTATGGACTACTGAGTATCTGGCATGGTTGTGGACAGAAAGCATTATGAAGCATTATTGGCTCTGACCTTGTCTCAGCTGTTGATGCAGTAGTGGTCATTGAGTTGCTGGAGGGTCTGATGATGCCTTGAGGTACTTCAAGGGCAGAGCCTTTAGAACAATGTTTCCTGGGCCATGATCAAGGTAGAGGTGTTTGGAGGCTAAGTGGATGAAACCGTATAATCTATTCATGCATGTGGTGAGAACATTAAGGTCTTGAAAATTTTACATACTTTGATAGTGCAGTACTACAGAACAATGGCAGGTCACATTAAGATGTCTTATGGTGGATTGGCTTGGCTCATGGTGTTATGGACCTGCTCAACACAAGTATATGGAGTGCAGAAGAACAATGATTTGAATCTTCAAGTCACTTTTGCTCCCAATTTTTGGTTGCGAGATATGTACACTAAGTAGTGACACGAAGAGGCAAATTAACGTCTTTGGTAATAAGTGTCAGCAGTCATGGAGTATCGCTGGAATGACTGTATCAAATCAGCAATTATTCTGTGAGACTGAATAGAGGCCTATGACCTGCATAGTCTGAAAGTCAACTCAGCTATGTTGACATCTGGCACACTACCGGGAAGTCAACCCTGTTCACTGAGTTGTTTCTTTAAGCGGAGGAGGTCAAGGGGGCACCCACATAACTTATGGCTTGAGGAAGTTGATGTATCCTGCCATGGGTTACTTAGGATGGGAAGGGGGGCTTGCTTGTAGCCCTGGTGATGGCATCATGGGGTGGGCGAGACAGTGCACCCTCTTGTATTTTCACGTGCTCCTATTGATTGATGGACTGCAAATCAAGGGCAAGACTGAGTATAAATTGATGGAAAATTTCTTCCTGTGGGGAATTTAGGTAAGGTAAACTGTGGTTCTTTAATTATGATTGTTCAATTCTGGTGTTTGAGGTTTGTATCTGCATTATGCTTAACATACAAAAGTGGTTGCACTGGGCTCTGAAGCAATGTGAAACAAAAAGCTTATATATGTTTTCAAAAAGTAGTAAAAAAGAAACTCCTCAATCCTTTTTTATTAGCTATTAATAAGTTTAAGATTAAGATTGGGAGTCATGTTACTATAAAAGAAATATTGTGTTTGATGCACGACAGGTGATTTATTTATATATATATATATATATATATATATATATATATATATATATATATATATATATATATATATATATATATATATATATATATATATATATATATATATATATATATATATATATATATAAACAAACTAATTTGTGACCATTTGAGTCAGAGTACCTGTAACTTGTTGATGATATCAAGTATACATTAATTATCAAAGGTTGTGAATGAGACTTAAATGTTAATATCCCTTTTTAGTTGAAGGATTGTCTGGCTTGTTATTTTGTTGTACTTTCATGCATTTGTATTTTGCTTCTATGTTGCATGAAGCTGATTTGATAAAACACAATATGTTTGCATTCTAGTGCACCCTTGTGGTTGCTGCAGAATTATGTCAATGGCCAACTCACTTTATAATGCTTGTGCTGTAATCCTTGAACTGATTTTCTAATAAACTGTTATAAGGATATTTATATATATATATTTTTTTTATTGATGTACATTAATCACTTTATATCTTAACCTTATTTTCATTGAATGAATTACTTAAATATAGCACATTTTTGCCTTGAAAACCAATGCATGCCATATTTACTGTAGTCTAGTTTGAATAATTATTGCTTCATGACTAGTTTATTAATGTAACATGACTTTAGTTCATAATTGAATTAAAGTTTGACTTTTAACATGATCATGTAATTCAGATATGTAAACAGCGATCAACACTAATGATCAGTTATATATAGAAAAAACTCAAGAGGTATTTATGAAGCAATTGAATCTTACAACTGATTGAAACATCATATGAAAAGAAAAAAAAGGTATAAATCAAAGAAATATATAGTAAAATGATATGTGTATATATTCAGTAAACAGTGGCACTGAAGAACTCATCTTGATTTACTAATGTGTACTGAATTTCATACATTGTTCACTGATTGGTATCATTTGCCACCCCAATTCATTATAGCCAGCTGCACCTGAGCCTAGTATCAAGAACAAACTCACCATTATTAGTACTATGCTACAATTTACATTCATACATCTACACATATAAAGTAATGTTAATTTTGATATTTTGTTTACTGTAAATCATGGCTGGAAGAGGGTGCCTGTACCTTTACAGTACCATACACTGCACTCCTATGGTTTCTTTCCTTCCCTCTGTACATTCATGTCCAGTTTCCTTTCTGGCCAATCTATCTCTGCTGTGGTAGATGGTCACTGCTCTTCCCCTAAACCAATCAACAGTGCTGTCCCACAGGGCTCTATCGTATCTTCCACTCTCTGTTATTCATCAATGATCTTTCCACAACAAAATGTCCTATCCACTCGTACACTGATTACTCTTCATTATTCAACTTCTTTCAATAGAAGACCAGACTGGAGGCTGCAGGATGCTTATCCTCATACCTTTGCTATTATTTCTGATTGGGGTAGGAGCAACCTGGTGTCCTTCAACACCTCAAAAACTCAATTTCTCCACCTACCAACTCGACACAATCTTCCAAACACCTATCCTCTATTCTTTGATACCACTCAGCTGTCACCTCCTACAGAAAATATCCTCTATCTCAACTGGAACTGGAAACCTCATATCTTCTCTCTTACTAAATCAACTTCCTTGAGGTTGGGTGTTTTGTATCATATCCGCCAGTTCTTTTCCCCCTCATAGATTATTTCCATATACAGGGGCCTTGTCTGCCCTCGTATGGAGTTTGTATCTCATGTGGGGAGGCTCCACACACATAGTTCTCTTGGTTCCCGGACATTTCACCGACGGACATTTGGCTGATGGACATTTCACCAACAGACATTTGGCCGAATTGACATTTAGCCGACAGACATTTGCCCGAATGGACATTTGGCCGAACTGACATTTGGCCGACAGACATGTGGCTGAAGAGTATTGGCAATTTTTTTATTTCTTTTAATACATCTCTTTCAGTTTTAAAGTGTTATGCACTTACATATGCAATTACGCCACCCCTCTCTTTACCCCCTCCCTGTCTCGTGGGCCACCAGCACAACACCTCCTATCTTCAACTCTTCCCTTTGCCTTGTAGAGGAGCCTCGACTCAAAGCTTCGAAACCCCAAACAAGCTCTGACGTCACTCACTCGTCGGTTCACCTACAGTAACCCCCTCCATTATTGGCTTGTTCCCCCTCCTCTCTCCAAGCTTATATATATATATATATATATATATATATATATATATATATATATATATATATATATATATATATATATATATATATATATATATATATATATATATATATATATATATATATATATATATATATATATATATATATATATATATATATATATATATATATATATATATATATATATATATATATATATATATATATATATATATATATATATATATATATATATATATATATATATATATATATATACATATATACATACATACAGTACCCTCTCAAGTTTTGCGCTCGCTTCATTCCGAAGGTTTAGCGCTAAACTCGAGGATCGCGAAACTCGAGGTATTGAAAACACTGAAAAAGTGCTTAGCTGTTCTGTCCCGTGGATTTTTTTTTTTTTTTTAATTTTTTTCTTTTTATATATATACATGTGGGCTATGGTACCAGTAGACTATCCATCTGGGCCTGATGGTTGGCCCCGAGCCTGTCATGGCGCAGGCAACTGTTTATTGTGGCGCTATTATAATTGGCTCATGCTGCCAACCGAAGCTCCCTTTTTTTCCTCCTGTACTCCCATGTTATCTCAAAATACGTACCTTGGAAAAAGGAAGAAAACAGGAAGAGAGAACGGGTCATTTTAAAGCCACAGATGAAGCCTCACGATTGGTTGAGCTCTGAAAACACGCTTGTGATTCACTAAGAGTCTGATGACGTCATTGCCGGTGCTCACCCGGTCAGCAGCCTCGCTGCCTTGGGGCAGTGTCACACTGGCCATTTTCCTCTAACCGTTGTGGCTACTGGCAACTCCTGTGCGCCCATCTGGGAGCGAGTTATCAGTTGTCCGTAACCTGCTGGTGTCACACTGGGCCATTTTCTTCCCATCGCGTTGGCAGCAGCTTGGGCAACCGGTAAATCCAACTTTTCCGGGCCAAGGTCAGTTGCCCGTATCCACATCCACAACGTAAACAAAGCACTTGCCCTGTATCAACATGGTGTTGTCTGCTAAAGTAAGGGATGTCGCAGCTTGTGCTGCCATTCCCCAAATTATGGACTTGTTGCATCAGTTAAATGACAGGAAGAAGCTCTTGTGGGTGTGGTGTGTCTGTGGTTCCTCCATGCCAGTTCTCATTGTCACCATTGTGCATGAGTGGCCAACCCACCCATTTAGACTCCGACCACATAAATATAACAGCCCCGGGTTCGACCCCTGGCCATCACAGGTTGAAAAAAAAAGAAAAAAAAAGGGAGGAAGAGGAAAAATAGTGACGCTAAGATTCCTCAACCTCAGAGAGTGTACAGCTGGGTTCGATTCCCTGCTGTTCCCTCTCTGTAAGCTGCCACCAGGAGGTTGTAATGTGGCACAACCCCCAAAGCCTGTAAGTGAGGAACGGCAGTTCTATGAACCAGGTGGGGCGGAACTAAACGAACTGTTTAGTCCCCAGACTCTCCCTGCCAAGGGCAGGCCTGGCAACATTTGACTTTAACCACTGTCCCACCTGGTAGATAGTGTCCGTCGCTCCCCAGCTTACTATGGGTTGTTCCTTGAGGTAGATGGTATCCTCAGTCCCAAGTTTGGTAGTGTGGGGTCGTGGTTACCTTCGGAGGTCGTGGTGGGGGAGATTGCGAGACTGCATCCTAGGCTAGGAAGGCTGTATGCATTAACACAGGACATAGACAGAATACAATTTATTGGTTTAATCCTCACTCCCGATGGAAGGGTAGCCTGTTTTGGTTAATACAAAATGGTAAATCTTTCTTCTAATTCCTAGTATTCTTATCGATAAATGTTACACACGAGAGATGACCATATGTAGGTAGATATCACAGGGCTACCGCCCGATTGACTAGACAATCCAATTTCACTTCCCGCATCGGCGTGCATACACAAATAAAAACACTCATAACAAAAACAGGAAGAAAAGAGTAAGTATGAGAGAAAGATCAGACTGTTACAGCTAAAGGGGGGGTGAGGTCACTGTTTGTCCCTCGTCCACCAAGCGGATGCCCCTTACCCGGTGTACACATTTTCCTTGGCTTGGTGGAGGCCTGAGAGCGACACTATGTTGTTGTGCTGTGCCTAAAGGGGGGTTTCGGAGCTGTTTCTACTCCCATGACCAGCCTGCTGGTCGCGAGGGCGGCAGGGACTGGACTGGCTCGCCCTTACCTTGGCTCAATTCAGGCACTCATGACTGAGGGCATGACCCTTGTCCATCACTGGCGTCTGGGTCCATTCCCGACTCTCAATGGGGGCGGCTTCAAGGTGGCGGGCCACTCGCCTTGTCTAACCCCTGGACACCGGCCTTCAGCTTGTCTCGCGCCCTCACCTGTGCCGTGCGGAAAGGTTAAGTCCAGAATTAATCACTGATGAACACCGGCTAGGGCTACCTCTCACTCCCAGGCACTCAGGACTAGCGAGCGGTGAGCTTACCTGTGCCGTGCGGAAAGGTTAAGTCCAGAATGAATCTGGCCAGGCAGAGCGGTTGCCTTGCTACCTCTCCTGGTGACGTGGCCTTCACCAGGTTCCAACACTCTCCCTTCTCGCCTTTCAGCTTGGTACATTAATCTATCCTTCTTCTGCCTTTCTGAGGTTGTCCTTTTGTGTGTTAATTCTAACCTTAATTTTCCCTTATTTTCTAGTAACGTATAAATATATATACAAAAATATACATGCGTGCAAGTGGATTCATATCAGGGGTGCTAACCCAAGCAAGCTTTCTCGCTCTCTTCCCTTATCTACTTATGACATATTAACCTCTACGGGTATTGTTTCGGCTGAGGAGAAACTGGATCCGGTAAATAACCATGGCCATGTACAAGGGATTATTCCCAATTTTCCCAGTTGGCTTTTAACTGGCTTCTGCGGTGTTGGTATGCCGGCAGGTACGTTACATAAACACGTGGATCAAGTAACAACAAAGACACACACACACACACACGCACACACCAGACTCATCATGAACCATGGCAGATGTTTCTCACAAACAAAAATGGCTTTGCCATTTCCTAGAGTGTGTTAGAACTTATTTGGTGAGTGGTTCATACAACCCAAACATACCCAATGGCAGAAGAGAGCAGTGTTAAAGATGACTGCTCTCTTCTTGCCAAGAGCTAGGTTTGGTTCATGTGAGCCACTCACCAAATACATTCTAATACGCAAAGAAATGGTGAAGTCGTTTCTGTTTGTCAGAAACATCTGCAATGGTTCCTAATGAGTCTGATTATGTGTGTGTGTGTGTGTTTGTTGTTATGCGATCCATGTGTATGGGTGGGTTGACCGCGCATGCGCAGTGGTGACAATGAGAACTGGCATGGAGGAACCACAGGCATGCCACACCCACAACTGTTTCTTCCTTCCATTTAACTGCAGCAACAAGTCCATAACTTGGGTAATGGCAGCACAAGCTGCGACAGCCCTTACTTTAGCAGACGACGCCATGTTGATACAGGGCAAGTTCTTTGTTTACGTTGTGGATGTGGATACAGGCAACCGACCTTGGCTGTGTGTGACACACACCAGGAAAAGTTGGAGTTGCCGGTTGCCCTAGGTGGTGCCAACGCAGCGGGAAGAAAAAAGCCCTGTGTGACACCAGCTTACGGATAACTGTGAACTCGCTCCCGGTTGGGCGCACAGGCGCTGCCCGTAGCCCCAATGGTTGGACGAAAATGGCCATTATAACACCGCCTTAAGGCAGTGAAGCCACAGATAGGGTGGGCAT
>NC_066521.1:4405997-4427499 GCF_024679095.1 Eriocheir sinensis | reverse complement strand
ATGATCTTGATCTTGATGTCACAGGTGGCTTAAGATTGTATGACAAAGGAGCAGTACAAGCTACATAAAAAATCATATTGGAAAAAAATATTCATGTGTTCATTATTAATTATTAATATTAGTGAGAATAATGGGGTAAATATGTTATCAGAAACTGTACATCATGAGTCTTGTACGAGGAGTTATTTCGCGCAATACCAGCCCGGCCGCCATTTGCAGTGTTTACAGACTACACAGCCACACCCATACAACAAACAGCTGCATGGCGCGTGTCACCAGAACCGTGTGAATTGTGTCTTGCCTAGTTGTCTGTCATAACCTACGAGTGATGGTGGGAATAATATGCTTATTCACTTCATTCAGTGGAGAGAGAGAGAGAGAGAGAGAGAGAGAGAGAGAGAGAGAGAGAGAGAGAATATCCATATCACCGAGATATCCACTCAGGCACTCAGTCTCAGCCTCACTCGTGTGAGGAAGAAATGAGGGACACCATGAGCGGCTGGCTACTATTGGTACCGGTACCGAGCAGTCTGGTACCAGTACCGTACCGTATAGCTGGTACCGTTAGTACCGGTAATGGTACCGGTACCTGCCCACCCCAATTGTTGAGTAGTGTGGCAGCGTGGGTACTGTATTGTTGTTCAAGTGGTGGGTGGGAAGAACTGAGCTCAGCTGTGTGACCGCGGCGCTGTGTGAGTCCAGCTGCGTGAGACATCTGGTGGCCACTCCGTAAAATATCGCGTATAAGTGGAAAAAACGTTTAAATTAAACATTTATTTGGATTTTGGACCCCGCGTTATTTAAAAAAAGCGTAAACCAAACTCGCGTAAATCGAGAGTTACCTGTAATCGTCCACCGAGCAGACAGCGAGGAGTTTGGGAAACACTGCTCTAACCGTTCGGCTTACTCTGAAACTGTTCTCTCCGTTGGGCTTCTTCTATCACAACCTTATTTCTGTACCCTGTCCTATCGCCCCTGTAAACCCTCTGGACCCACCAAAAAGGCGGTGCTTCTGGTATTTTGCGTCCGCTCGGTGGGACGACCTGAGGATGCACTTTTCTGATTTCCCGTGGAATGATTACTGCTTCCATCAAGCGCATCACCGAGGTGATTGCCTCTGGAATGGAGGCACACATTCCACGTACTTTCTCTACTCCTCTTGCTAAAAAATCTTGGTTCAATCACGCTTGTTCTCATGCTATCAGAGATAGAGAGGCAGCCTTCGTACTCCTGCTGATCACGATCTTTACATTTCTGCCCGGAATCGTTCCAAGTCTATCTTCCGCCTTACCAAAAAAATCTTTCGTTAATGGAAGTTCCGCACCTTTGATTTCTCTGAGTCTTCCAGAGACTTAGGGTACCTAGCCAAAAATATCTGTAACAATATCACTTCATCTTTTCAATCTCTCCTTAGTACCGATGGCAGCACAGCTCTCACATCCGTCTCTAAGGCTAAACTCTTCGCTCAAATTTTCTATAAAAATTACACTTTGGAAAATTCAGAGCATATTCCTCCCACGTACCTCCCCTCTGACCCCTCTATGCCTGTAATCAAAATTCTTAAGAGTGATTTTTTTATGCTCTCTCTGGCATCAACCCTCAGAGGGCTTATGGATCCAGTGAAGTGCCTCCTTCAATGTCCTTAAAAACTATCCTTCCGTGCTGACACCCTGCTTGGTCAAACCCTTTCGCCGGTGCCTTTCAACATCTACCTTTCCTTCTTTCTGGGAGTACGCCTACATACAGACTGTGCCTAAGAGGGGTGACCGTTCCAATTCCTCAAACTACCGTCCTATAGCTTTATCTTCTTGTCTTTCTATAGCTTTTGAATCAACCCTTAACCGGAAAGAGCTGAAGAAGCATCTATCAACTTTTGACCTATTTCATCAACAGTATGGTTTCCGTAAAGAGCGTTCTACTGGTGATCTTCTTGCCTTCCTAACTGACTCCTGATCATCCTCTCTTTGCCGTATCGGTGAAACTTTTGCTATTGCCTTAGACATCTCGAAAGCTTTTGACAGAATCTAGCACAAATCTTTGCTCTCTAAACTACCCTTCTACGGGCTTTATCCCACTCTTTGTTCCTTTGTCTCCAATTTCCTCTCTGGCCTATCTGTTTACTTTATGCCGTGGTAGATGGTCACTATTCTCCTCCTAATCTTATTAACATTGGTGTCCTGCAGTGCTTTGTTATTACCTCCATTCTATTTCTGTTACTCATTAATGATCTTTCCAAAACAAACGCTCGTCTTTACTCCTACGCCGATAACTCTACATCACTCAAGATCTTTTGACAGAAGACCCTTACTTCAGAAATTACAAGACTCTAGGCTGGACGCTGCAGAACGCATAACCTCAGATCTTGTTAACATCTGAACTGGAAACTTCATATCTCTTCTCTCGCTGTCAGCTTCTAGTGGTTAGGCGTTCTGTACCGTCTTCGACAGTTCTTTTCGCACTCACAGGTGCTTTCCATATACCGGGGCCCTGTCCTCCCTCGTATGGAGTATGCATCTCATGTGTGTGTGTGTGGGGGGGGTGGGGGGGGGGGGGCTCAACACACACAACTCTGCTAGATCTAGTGGAGTCAAAGGCTCTCCATCTCATAAACTCCCTTCCTTTTATTATCAGTCTTCTACCTCTAAAATTCCGCCGCAATGTTGCAACTCATTCTATCTCCTAACGATATTTTTTTATGCTGACTGTTCTTCTGAACTTGTTAACTGCCTGTTTCTCGCTTTAACAGGGGAAGGGATAAAAGAATGAAGATGTTGGTTAAGTCCTGCATAAGGGATATGGATGGAATAGAGATGATCTAGAGAAGAAAGTCGTGAGCAGCGGAGCCGCGGAAAGGGGGGAAGACATGTAGTTACCTAGCAAGTTCGGAATAGCAGTCAGCATTAAAAAACATTTCCTCCTTCCTACGACTTGCACACATTGAAGAAGAGAGTACCAAGACACCTCTCCACCCGAATTTGACCTTTCTTCTGGCCTCTCGTTCTTTTTTTTTCGGAGCAACGATTAGCTGGCTTTTTTGCTGTCGTAGATTTTGCTTTTGAGCTGCCTCCTTTACTTTAGAAAAAATATCATTTCTAGTCCCCCCACAACACTTTGTATTATTTTACGTTCTCACTGACGTGTTGCCTACGCTTGTTTATTTCGCTCAGCTCTAAAAACTGTGCGATCATTTGAAATACTTTATTCACATCATGCGCCTCCGTGGAGCAGTAATTAGCGTAACCTGATACAAATCCGCAGGTCCAGGTTCGAGTCTCGGTCCTAGTGGCAAACATGTAGCTCACCCGGCTGTTCATCCTTCCTTTTGGGCTGGTCAATATATGGGTATCTTAGGAAACCTAGGAAAGGCTAACTATGGCAACCCGGATGTCATAGTGACCCGCGTCTCGGGGTTCTTCCCACCACAGACTCAAAGGGGCAATGCGACGGAGATGATCACCGCAGCCACGTGCATCTACAGCGTATGCACCAAAATTTACCTTTATATCACATCATCACCATCATGATAATTTTAGATGAGCTGGGTCCTGGCTACTATAATTATAGCAGAGTAAGTAAAGACACCGTTGATTTCTGTTGGTGGGTGGGGCGTCTGACTTCTCCGTCTCCCAACCTACTGGCCTAGGTTCCGGAAATATTTGTTTCTTTATTTAGCTCATCTGTTGAACAAAAAATGTAAATATTGCTGACATCACTGAATTAAGCATTAACAATGTAAATATTGCTAACATCACTGAATTAAGCATTAACAATGTAAATGTTGCTGACATCACTGAATTAAGCAGTAATGCTATAGCTATATCACGATTCTTAAATATTAAAACTCGATGGATAAAAAGTAAAGTAATTTGGGTGAGTTAAGTTAGAGAACAATATTTAATGCCTTTAATGCCTATTTACTTATTTTCAATATTTGCCGCCATTATGAAATCAATTTTAGAATGAAACATTTGTTCGTGTACATAAAATTCTCCTTAGTACGATTGTACCCTCAGATATTAGATAAAGTGTGATTACGTTGTCGATAATGAAGGATTTGTAAAAAGTGGTATAAACTTAAAAAGTTAACCTCTCACTTCTGCTCACCACGATTATCTTTTTTTCCCTGAAGAGTTTTAAAAATCACGTAATAGTTGAACAATTACTGCTCACTCCATTGATGTTAACAAAATGTACCTGTCTTGTGTAACAGATGAGTTAGTTTCTTAACTTACGCTACTGTGTTGAGTAAGGAAGACGCCATACGTCCCGCCAAACAACAGCCAATCAGCAGCGTCCTTACTTACCCGACTTGGGTTGCAGCCACTGCTGGGTGGGATCTAGCTTAAGTGAATGGAATATACAAGTTCACAATTGATCAAAGATCTTTGCCAACGTTCTCTACCTCCATCTGTCTGATGTTTAAATGAACTCACTCCTTGCTCTGGCAAATGCTCCAATATCATGTCTCCACACGGTCCTCTTTCTGCCCTTGTTTCTACAATATCTGCAATTTTACTCTGTTGCCTTGGGTGTGAGTAATTACGCTATTAGTTCCACGAATTACAAGCTAAATTCATTTCATATTATTAATAATCACTAAGGAAAATCTTCGACCTTCGTCTGTTTTCAAAACCATGATGATCGCTTTCTGTCGCTCCATCTTTTACACAGCATTTTTTTCTTCCCATTCCCCTGTACATTTCTAAACTTTTCTATAATTATTTTTGTGAGGTACCAAGTTTATAAACCGTATGGTGATTGTACAGTACACCATTCCCTTTGGGCAGTAGAAAATTTATATGAATTGCATTATTATCTTGATAAAAAAAATTTCGCCCCATTCCTATTCTCATTCTGATTTGCTCTTCGTGGGCCAGGTATGCACTGATTCTTTGTCGTTGATATTTATATTCTTCTACTCACGCAAGTGATCATTCTTTGTAAGTTTTCCTCAGATTTACTTGGAGTATATCATCTGTCAGACTAAACTTGTTAGGTATCCGACGTGTGTCTTAATTCCCATGGTGTCCTACTCTTCTAAGCAAGCAGGAATTTATTTTAAAGCTATTGTGTCACCTGGCCTAAAATCTTTCTTAGTTGAAGTTTTTCGCTTTTCTTGTGGAATACAATGGTTGCGGTTATGTTTCTATCATGTCTTCTGACACCTACATATACGTATTACTCCCTCCTCCTTGAGTTCCAAGAAAAATGCTGATCCTCTAAAGCCCCTCGCACACATTCCCGGTCCCGGTCCCGATCGTCCCCGATCACTTCCTATAAGCCGATCAGGGCCTGACTGCCGGCAAAATAGGCAATATTCCCGGGACCGGCGGCTTACCGCCGGTAAACCAGCGGCCTACCACCGATAAACCAGCGACCATATACGATTTTCGATTTCATCGATCGGCGACTGCAGCAGGTCAGCCTGCGGTAGACCGCCGGTCTACCGGCCGCTGAACTGCGCCACATCGATGATCAAACACGTTCGTTGCCACCCTCAGTTGGAAGGGTATATAAACGCCCGTCCAGGTATTTTTGATCATTCCTGCGTTTGACATCGCCATGGCTTTCCTCAGCTCTCGTGAACGTGAGATTGAGCTCCTGAAATTGGACGTGAACAGTGACCAAAGTTTGTTGATGTTTGTATATCTAATGGAAAATAGGCGGTTAAAAAGAATACACAATAAAACAGTGAAAAAACTTTGTTGATGTTTGTATATCTAATGGAAAACTGACGGTTGAAAAGAATACACAAGAAAACAGTGACCAAAGTTTGTTAATGTTTGTATATCTAATGGAAAATAGACGGTTAAAATGAATACACAAGAAGAGAGTTAGGGCGACGTGGGTGAGGGCATGGATGCAGAGAAGAGTTAATCTGGGTATGTTCGATACTCTCATGAAGGAACTAGAGGCTCAGGACCCGGCATGCTTCAAAAACCTAATGCACATGGACAGAGACATATTCCAGGAGATCCAGAACAGAATGGCACCACGCATCGTTAAGAAGGAGACCTTTTGGCGGGAATCTATCTCACCCGCTACTCGGCTCGCCATCATCCTGAGGTTCCTTGCTACAGGTGAGAGCAACCTCAGTCTCCAGTACTCCTTTAGAGTTGCAAACAGTACCATCTGCAAGATAATTCCAGAGACATGAGGCAATCATCGAGGAGTTTCAAGAAGAAGTGCTTCAGTGCCCCACAACACCAGAAGGATGGGAAACAATAGCTAGTCATTACACAAACAGGTGGCAACTTTATCACTGCCTTGGTGCCATAGACGGCAAACACATTGCCATCAGGTGCACTCAGAATGCTGGCTCTTTGTACTACAACTACAAAGGTTTCCATTCCATTGTTACTCATGGCTGTGGTGGACGCGGATTACAAATTTACTGGTTCAGCTACTGACGGAGGAGTATTCCTGATATGTTCCCTCCGAGCTGGTTTGGAGAGCAAACAAGCTCAGCTACCAGAACCAGAACCCTTTCCACAAGGTAACACTCCGATCCCCTATTTTTTCGTCGGGGATAATGCATTCCCTCTCATGAACTGAATGATGAAGCCTTATCCCCAGAGACAAGCAAGACTTGATCAGAGGTTGTTCAACTACCGTCTTTCAAGGGCACGGAGGACTGTTGAAAACGCTATCGGGATTCGGGGCTCCACTATGTTGGCAATTTTTCATCTTCCTTGTTTCCCGGTCTTTTTTGCATTTTCATATATATATATATATATATATATAGATATATAGATATAGATATAGATATATATATATATATATATATATATATATATATATATATATATATATATATATATATATATATATATATATATATATATATATATATATATATATATATATCTCTCTATATATATATATCTCTCTCTCTCTCTCTCTCTCTCTCTCTCTCTCTCTCTCTCTCTCTCTCTCTCTCTCTCTCTCTCTCTCTCTCTCTCTCTCTCTCTCTCTCTCTCTCTCTCTGTATATATATATATATATATATATATATATATATATATATATATATATATATATATATATATATATATATATATATATATAGCTAGTTATCCATCTATCTATCTATCTATCTATTTTTTCTCTCTCTTTCACCCCTTCCTCTTCCTCCTTTTTCTCATCTCCCCTTCTCTTTCCATCCTCTCTCCCTTCCTTCCTCACTCTCCTCCATCCCTCCCTCTCTCTCTTCCTCACCCCCTCCCACCTGTCCATCCTCTTTTTCCTTCTTCCTCCCTTGCTAATATTCAGGTCAGACACAGGCGTTCACTCGCGGTATTTTTCGACACCGCCGGTCGACCGGGAGCATCCCCGATATCTTTGAAAACTTTAAAGTTGACTGGCTGTGGCCGGCTGCGTCTACGATCATCAAGGTCTACCGGCGGTGCACCGGCAGTCTGCCGCCGACCATCCCTGATCTTGCAGCCAGTCAACCGCCGACCGGCTTATCAGGAGTAATAGGGGACGATCAGGACCGGGACCGGGAATGTGTGCGAGCCGCTGAGAAATTGCGTCAAATCCTTTTTCTTAATCTGTGACAATCACGTATAGTGGTTTACTGTACACGCCATATTTGTCGAGAACATGGTTGATGCGTGAATGTGGTCAATTGCTGGGTATTTACTGGAAAAAAAAAGCTTGTTCCATCAGCAGAATTAAGTTTAGTGTTGCACTTATTCTGTGTAATCTCGTGAACACTTTGTAGGCTACATGTAGAAGCCTAATTGATCGGTCACTACAATGCTCCTGCCAATTTTGATATTTCTAAGCACATAATCGCCTGAATCTTTTATTAGGAGTTTAAGCCACGTGCTTTACCCCTACCCATTCCTCTATAAGTGTTCTTTACTTAACACACGGTTACACTTAATAGCCGGGATTTCAGGGAATCATTCTCCTTAGCACCGCCGTCCACCTTTCTTAATTTTCATTACTATACAATTAGGGGTAGAGTTTTTTCACAACCCAAACTCGCGTTGCCGTTGGCATTATTTAGTATAAATAAATTATATCTGCCGATATCCAATTTTCTCGGTTGTTTTCATGTTTTTGACAATCTCTTTTATCTATATTGATTTTACAGACATCAGTAGCATTCTTGTTGTGTCATTCTTGTTTTGTCAGTTCTGCCAACTCTTTTGCCCGTACTTTACGAACAATGTATACAACGACTATTAGAAACTAGATTTTAATTAAGCTGTTTCATTGTTATTTTAACATTATAAGAAAACTTTTCACCTTCATTGTCACCGCAAATTGATATTGGTTCATAAGCCTATTGTACTTAGATTTTTCAATATTTAACAGTCAATCTTATTCACTTATTCACTTGCTCTGAATACTGTGTGTTTCCTGCTAGATTCTTGATGTTAAAAACATTGAACTCCACTCTTCTTCCTATATACCTTAAGGGAGAAGGGGTCAATAAAGACTTTTTGGACTAAGCTGATTTCCACCATAGGTACTTTCATTTCGTAGTATATTTTTAGCCTTCGCGATCATTTAGAGGTCCTTGATGTCATTTGATGAAATATCCTGCACGTGCTGTCCCAGCTAAGGAGGGTCAGCTGATTTTGCCACTGATTAAAAAAAATAATAATAAATTTCTCCCACATATGTTTGGAGTGTTTTATTTATGTTTCCCTGATGATTTTACCGTTTTCATATGTACCTTACTTTCCCTCTTCTCTGAAAAGATAAAGCCCTAGAAAAGTGTCTTTGGATAAAAAAAATGAACAACTTCATTCATAATTAGGGTTCACATTACCTAGAAGCATTAAAAATTATGGCTCACATTACCGAGAAGCAAGTTCTTTTCGAGCAGCAACTGCTTTATGGTGCTTCATAGTCTTGATGTCTCTGTTGTAACTCAATATCCAAATCCAAGGAGAGATCCAGTGTCACGTACCCATTGATATCGCTTGCTCTCGTGCCCACAACCTTGATTCTTCAGTATTTTCCATAATCTGGCTAAGACTTAATTATTTTTTCTATCACTGAATATGTTTATGCTGTTTATCTTTCGCCTAATTCTACAAACTATTCAAAATTCTTTGACTGGTTGAATTTCAAATTGGAGCACATCTTGACTTACCTTCCCTTCGCTGCAGTCTTCATCTTTGCAGATTGTGATACCCACCACCAGCTGTGGCTTTCACCCTCTTTGGCTGACCAGCCTGGTGAGCAAGCCGACAACTTTATTCTCCTTAATGACCTAAAGTAATTGGTTCAGCACCTTACAAGTATCCCTGACCAAACTGGAGACAAAACCAACACTCTTGACCTCGTTCTAACTTCTAATCCTGCATATTCTATCAAACTGTTCTTTCCGTTAGCGATATGTGGCAACTATGAAGTATTTGCAAACACTTGCCTGCACCATAACGGGCTGGGGCCGACCACCAGGCCCCAACAAGAAAGACTATAGGGGTCATAGGCTGGCTGTGAAAAAATGCTCTTGGAGGGGCGACGTATAGTTGTACTTTTCATATTTTCCGTGAAACGATGGGTACCTCTAGGTCAGGTCTGTTTGTGCTCGCATTACAGTAGTGATTTTCTCTGGAATGGAGGCTCACATTCATTGAACTTCTCTGCATATCCTACTAAAAATCCCTGGTTCAAACACGCTTATTCATGCGCCAGGCAGCTCATAAAAGGTACCTGAGCCTTTGCACTCCTGCTGATAAGGATCTATATTTTTCTCCCCAAGATCGCACTAAGTCTGTTATTAGGTTCATCTAAAACTTTCATTAATAGAAAATGTCAAAACCTTGCTTCTCTAATTCTTTTAGAGCCTTCTGGCCTTTGCCAAAAATATCTCTAACAATTTTACTTATTCATGCATCTTTCCCACCCCTCCTTGGTCCTGACGGCATTTCTGCTGTCGTGTCTGTCTCTAAGGCTGAACCCATCGCTGAGACATCCTCTAAAAATTCCACTTCAGATGATCCAGGGAAAATTAATCCACTATGCGTCAAATCAAAATTCTTAAGAATTATGTTTTTATGCCTTCTTTGGCTTATGAGCCCGATGGAGTGCCTCCTATTCTCCTTAAAAACTGTGCTTCCGTGTTGATACCCTGCCTGATCAAACTCTTTCGTCGCTGCCTTTTAACATCCACCTTTCCTCTTTGTTGGAAGCTCGCCTACATACAACTTGTGTCTAAGTTTGATTCCATATTATTCCCTCGAATGACAGTCATAAATTGCCTCAAATCACTTAAAACAAATAAAAGTCCTGGACTTGACAAAGTACATCCAACTCTGCTGAAAGAAACAAAGAGCGAAATACTCTCCTCCCTCACAACCGTATTCAATTATGTCCTTGCGACAAGGCATCGTCCCTTCAGATTGGAAAAAGGCTAACGTGACACCGATTTTTAAGAAAGGAGACAAAAAAGTACCAGATAATTACAGGCCCATTAGTCTAATTTCGGTTGTAGGTAAGCTACTTGAGGGCATAATTAGAGACAAAATTGTGAGTTACCTTGAAAGCCACTCATTAATTGGGGACTCACAACATGGCTTCCGAAACAAAAGATCCTGCCTATCAAACCTATTAACCTTTTATAACGACCTCTTCACTGTTTATGACGTAACCAAATCACTGGACGTAGTCTATCTTGATTTCCAGAAAGCGTTTGATAAAGTCCCGCATCATAAATTACTTTACAAATTAAAGCAAATAGGTATTGACGGTCAAGTAAACCAATGGATCGCGAGTTGGTTGAACAACAGACAACAAAGAGTAGTGATTGACGGATTTAACTCAGAGTGGGCGCCGGTCACTAGTGGCGTCCCTCAGGGCTCGGTTCTTGGCCCAGTGCTCTTCACTATTTACATCAACGACGTGGATGTTGGACTCAATAACCGCATTAGTAAATTTGCAGACGACACAAAGATTGGTAACTCGGTTCTCACTGACGAAGAGAGGCAAAGCCTCCAAGAGGATTTGCACAAAATTTCAGCTTGGTCGGATAGATGGGAGATGGCCTTTAACGTAGACAAGTGCCAGGTCCTTCAAGTTGGAACGAGGAATAAGAAGTTCGATTACGAAATGCGCGGCGTTAAACTCAAAAGCGTTCAATGCGTCAAGGACTTGGGGGTCAAAATCGCGTCAAACCTCAAATTCTCACAGTAATGCATCGATGCAGCAAATAAAGCGAACAGAATGTTGGGCTTCATTAAAAGAAACTTTTTATTCAAGAATAAAGATGTAATACTCCCGCTCTACAATAGTTTAGTCAGACTCCACTTAGAATATGCTGTATAGTTTTGGTCTCCCCATCATGCAAAGGATATTGCTAAATTAGGTGTTCAGCGTCGGGCAACGAAAATGATCCCTTCCTTGCGCAACAAATCCTACGAAGAAAGGCTTTCTACCCTTAACATGTTTTCTCTTGAGAAACGTCGCCTCCGAGGAAAACTGATCGAATGTTTTAAAATACTTAATGGTTTTACGAATGTAGACAGATCAACATTGTTTATGATCGATGACACTTTGCGCACGAGGAACAATGGCGTAAAGCTCAGATGTAGACAAGTAAATTAAGACTGCACCAAATTTTTCTTCACCAACGTTGTAGTGCGAGAATGGAATAAGCTTCCACCATCAGTGGTCCAGTGTAACATGATTGACCCCTTCAAAAATAAGCTCGACCGTCACTTCCTTCAACTTAACATCAAATAGAGTAGAAATGCAACGTTTTGGAGCCTTCTGATTAATGTAAAATCACTTAGGTTTAAGGACAGACCACCTAGTCTGGACCATGGGGTCTGTATGGTCTGATTTTCTATGTAAATCTATGTAAATCTAAAGTTTTTGAAACAACTCTGAACAGGAAATAGCTCCTCCGTGGTTCAGTAGTTAGTGTTAGGGTAAAGAAGCCTGGGGAAGGTAAACTATGATAACCTGGATGCTGAACTGGTCCTGTATCAGGTTAATGGGATATCTCCCACTACAGACTCAAAGAGTCGACAGGATGGAGATGAGTACCGTCGATACAAGCAACTAATATCTGACTATAAAAAAGTTGCCTCTTTCTATATTTTATGGGTCTTCTTATGCTGATTGCTCCTCTAAACTTGCTAACTGTATGGTTCCCTCTCGCGGACCCGGTGGCATTATTCGGAACTGTATACTGGCTCGGTACCATATCCACAACCAGCCAATCAACAGTCAGATGTGTCAGCCAGACCGAGCCAGTCACGACGCAGGAAGGGATTGGACAATGACGTCATAAACAGTTTCTATGTAACAAATGTATGAAATAAATATATTGTTGTCTTATTATTAACAACAGTGTGCGAGTAGCAATAGTCCAAACATGAGTAGTTGAAAATACTTTTTAATGCATTTTCTTAAGCTTGAAGCCAAAGACATCTGTTAAAATGATGATGAAGGATGCAAAGTTGCCATGTAGGTACCACTTTTGCTGTGAGGTATGCAATGCGCCGCTACTCTACCAAAGACGATACAATTATCTTGCAGACTAAAATATGTTTTATTGGGTTTGTGTTCAGTATTTCTTTACTTTCCCCCACCATTCTTCTCTTCTCCCTTCAACTATTCCTAAAATCCTACCTGCTTCCTCTTCTCCTTTCCTCTCTCTACTCCATTCCTACTTTTTTTACACTGCATCTTCTCTCAACTGTACCTCCTGTCTTTCCTTGTCTCATCTCTCTACAGAATAACCATTTTTATGGAAATAAAATGATTCTGATTCTCTCCTTCATTCCTACCTCCCTCTCTTCTTTCCCACCCTACTCTTCGCCTACACCTTTCCTCTCCTCCCTCTTTTTATCCTCCATTCCTACCTTCCTCTTCTACTTTTTTTTTACATCTCTGCCTATAGCGCCGGTAGGGTTTCTTCAGGGGCCTGGTGGTCGGCCCAATCCCGTAATGGCGCTGGCATTTTTTTTTTTATAGTTGCGCCATTTACTCTTGACTCATGCTGCCCCCCGGAACCCATTTTTTTATTCACTTGGACGAATTATTCTAGAGTCCGGGTTGATGAGTGGTCTTCAGGACAGCATGCGTGTAGTCTTACGCCACTCGGCGGTGACTGAAAAATCCCAGGTGGTAGCGTAGGGATTCGAATCGACGTTGTCCATGGCGTGATGAATGCTGGGCCCGCACGCTAACCACTCAGCCACCGCCTATCCATCTTTATTTTCATCTACACCTACCCCCTTCATTCCTCCCTCTTTAATTTTTCTCTCCCTTCCCATCTTAACTCTCCTAAATCTCGTACTCCCTCTACCAATAAGTCAGGAGGGTTACATTTGTCAATATAATATTGAGAGTCTACTAGCCTATACTTCTTGAGAAATGTATACTGTTTATTCAACGTCTTACTGTTATCAAGGCATATGTGTTAGTCACAAGAAATAGTTTTGTCACCATATCTTGACCTGTTAGTATACTCAGTGACCGCTTTCATGATTTCCTCATTCCAAGAATAGACGAGTGGAATATTCCACAGGAATATTCCTCTCCCGCGGAAGCATTACTTTTAAACTTACTTTTCAACGGGTCAGTGCACAAGAGTGGGCGGAGATTATTCAAATCAAATTCGTTTATTGCTGCCAAAGCTGAGCTATGTGTGGGATGCATGACCCACTATTACTTAGTGCATGGTGTTAAGTTATTAATAAATAATAACCCATAGCCATTAGGGCGTTTAGTTTAAGTGTTATGCAGATCTAGAGATGTCAACTGTGGCGAGTGCTGGCATCTTGATCGCGGGCTGAGTGACCGTGGGTCGGCGGCCGCACCTTCTACTTCTCCGAGTGACCCAGCCCCAACAAGACGCCGCTTCGCTGTTTCCTGCGCCACGTGTATTGTGGTGGTTTTCCTGTCCTAAAGTATCCACAAGTCAGGTGACTGTGTACTGCAGGTGAGGGAAGCCCTTGGGAGGCTACGAGAAGGCGGTGTGTTGCTGAGAGGTTACACGCAGACTGAAGGAGGACTTCAACGTTGCGCGGACGGACCACGTGGCAGCAGTGTGTGTGTCTACAGGTTCGCCCATCTACAGCTAAGTACATTTCTTGCCTAGGATGTTTTAAGATAGTTAGCTAGGTAGCTGTGTGCGTGGATTAATTCATTATTCCTTATTTCCAGCGAGTTTTCCTTGTTGTTTTAAATAAACTTGAGAGTAGGTTCATCTGGCCTTTGCTTATCCTATGAGTAGTGTGATTGGTCAAAAATAAGTGACTTAAAGAGGGCTGTGAGTTTGAGAACTCAATTTTCAGATACTTTATTTTATGTTTTTTATTGCCCAGAATTTTACGAGATCTTCAGAAGTCCAGAGTTTTTCAATTATCAATTGGCGTTAATCAATTGGAGCTAGGGTATAATGCTAAGGAAACTAGAGAGTACATAATCACAGAGCAAGAGAAAGCTAGAGAAAGAGAAAAGGATCACTACCAGCTAGAATTATGGAAACGTAAAGCTGAGAGAGAGCGAGAAAATAAGGCCCTTGCAGTAAAATTGGCCGAGCTAGAGGCGAATAATGGGAAAGATAATAACTCTCATAATAATAAAGTAGTTTCCCCAAAGCTAAAGCTTAATCATTTCAAGGAAGGTGACAAGATTGAGATATTTATAGCGCGGTTTGAGGAAGCCGCTAATTTAATGCAGTATGATGAGGTCACCAAGCGTGTGCAATTCATGAGTCTTTTTGAAGGTAAAGCTTTGGTGGTGATTCAAAGATTGGATGAGGACTCTCTTGAGTATAAGGAGAAGGAAGCATTATTGGCTGCTTATGGAATGTCGGCCTCCATAAATGACGATGAGACAGCAATTCAATTTGCTGCTCGCCTCAAGGGGTACTTAGAGCAATGGCTCAAGAAAGACGGTGCTGAGGAGACAGTTGAAGGTGTGAAGGACCTAATATTGCGTGCGCAGTACGTAAAATCCTGCCCAGATGAATTAGTCACGAGGCTCAAAATAGACAAGGTGAGGAAATTGGAAGTTATGAAGGAAATGGCTAATTCCTATTCTGAGGCCTGCGGTAAGACGAAAAAGCCTGTAGTTAAAAGCAATGACATGCAGAGTGAGGACCCTGGAAGAAAGATTGGTTCCGGCGTCGCCACCCCTGGTGCGATTAGCTGCGCGTGGCCTTCAGCCAAAAGTAACCAGAATTATGCACCGCGTCCGAAGACTGGAAGTTATGGGTCGCGACCGTATCAGGGTAACTACTCTAAGTGGCACAAAAATGCTGCAGTAAGGCAGGAAGGGTATTTTGGTAGAAAGCAGGGTTCGCCACCACATGTGCCTTCCGTGAACGGCCAGTATCGCGATGAGGCGCAGAATCAATGACTATTGGCCGGAGCAGCCACAAATCAGTACGATGATCGGTTGAACTTGAGTAAAGGTTGGGTAGGAGACCGAGAGGTTACGGTGATGAGGGATAGTGGTTCTACCCATAGCTGGACACGATAACAGAAAACCTTATTCCCGATAACCGATAACTGATAATGGAAAACCTTATCGGTGATAACTGATATTCGTTAACTGGAGACACAAATATAGGCGATAACCGATAACCGATACCGATATAAATCCAAAATTCCGATACTTGCTAGCGATAAGTCCGATAGGCGAAAACGTAACTATATTGATATTTCAAATAAAAAACATAGATGAATTCAAATTTTCATTATCCGTATTTTAGAAAACTTACGAAACCTGAAAACCACACATTGACACGTACCTATGGACGGTAATACTAGAATTAAACGCCTGAACCGGTGTTGTGTTACTTGGCGTCCCCACCGTCAAAAGCTGGCGCTTTTGTTTACAAATACTGGTCTATCGTGAACTGTGTATGCTCAGACCAGCAAGCGTAGACCTGTACAGTATCACAAAGCTTTTTAACCGTAATTAATAGTTACTGGAAGGCTGAATCAGACATACAGTACCACTACCACCATCCCCGCTGTTTCTAGACAGACATTCTATACGAGTTGTATTTATATTTACAGAATGTCATTCTAGAAACAGCGAGGATGGTGGTACTGTATGGCTGATTCAACCCTCCAGCAACTCTTAGGCTGCGTTTACACCAAGCGAGTCGCGTCGCATCTCGTCGCGTCGCGTCATGACGATTCATGACGTATCATGAATTACCACCCCAGTTATAACACTGATTTGTATGGGTTTTTGAAAGAAACCGGTTACACCGGATGCGTCGAGTCACGTCACGTCGCGTCGCGTCGCGTCGCGTCGAGTCACATATAGGGCTGGACCTATTTTTGACGTCAGTCACAGCGAGTCTGCCGTGGTGTGTTCAAGTATGCTGGTGGAACTCCTAATCAACTTAGTTCAAGAGCCCCCTGCTATATATGATTCCAGTGACCCTAACCACCGGGATCGTGATGTCATCGCTGCTTATGGAAAGAAGTTTTCAGTTTTACGTATCATCCTGAAGCATGCACACCATTCACTCAACTATTCATACATATGTACATACAACGCACACAGTGTTAAGATTGGGGCCTATCACAAAGCTATGTTAGTAGGACAAATGACAAGGGGGAGTGGGTATATTCATATACTTAATATGCATATTTTCAATATTTGTAAATAACAATGTATACTATTCATATAGCATCCGTTACGTTCAATCATACTCAAGCATACGCCAAGAAATTATACCCGTCACCAAAAACATGAAGTAAATCATAACTCGCTGATCCCTTCTGGGAGGAAAGCGGCTCACACAGACACCAAAAAAAAAAGAAAAGAAAAAAAAGAAGAAAAACAACAGCAAGAAAGGAACTAAAAAAAGAGAAAAAAAGAAAAGGATTTGAAAAACGCCAATAGAAAATAAAAGAAAAAAAGAGTAAAAGACCAATGGAAAACAAAATAAATAAGATAAATTAATAAAAAAAAAACCCGAAACCATGCATCCATTCTCCATGAAATCAAATGGGTCTTTGAGTACTGACTTGACTCAGGTTGACGCAGTCGGTGTAAACGGAGTTGATTCAATATGAATCGCCTCAAATGACTTGACGTGACTCGACTCGACGCGACTCGCTTAGTGTAAACGCAGCCTTAATGTGTTAAAAAGCTTTGTGAGACTGTACACTGTACAGGGCTACGCTTACTGGTCTGAACATGCGCAGTTCTCGAGAGACCAGTGTTTTAAACAAAAGCGCCAGCTTTTGACGATGGGACACCAAATAACACAACGTCGGGTGCCTTCAATACCATGGCATGCTTACAAACGAATATGCAATATCAAATTTGTGAATAATAATTTTTTGGGCAAAGTTAAATTATTTTTCTCTTTGATATATTGATTTTTGAGTCTAACATAAAAAAATAACCTAGTGTTTTATTGTTGATGATCTAAGTATGAAATCTCTTCACCGAAGATATTTGTCATGATTTCATTATTCAAGGAATAGCCCGTGGAAAAATACCGCGGGAGTGACCGCCATTTTGATTGAGAGAGCGGGAAGTAGTCACAGGACAGGCGGGAACAGTGCGCTATTTCAAATCATATTCCTTATTACTGCCAAAGCTGAGCTATGTGTGGGATGCATGACCCACTATTACCAAGTGCATGTGTTAGGTTATTAATAAATAATAAACCATAGCCGTAGGGCGTTTAGTGTAAGTGTTACACAGAAAACGAGATGTCAATATCTTGACCGCGGCCGGGGCGCTGAGCATTGTGGGTCTTGCCGCTCCCCGCCATCCATCTTCCAACCAGACTCCAACGCGACTAGACGTTCCCCACCAACCTCCCGCGCCACGTGTCCATCGTGGTGGTTTACCTGCCTTTGTAGTATCCACAAGTCCAGCGTGACTGTGTGCTGCAAGGCGAGGGAAGCCGTTGGAAGGTAAGGAGGGCACGGCGTGTTGCAGAGAGGAACGAGAGAGGACTGAAGAAGGACTCCAGCGCTCCAGACCACGAGGTAGATCAGGTGTGGCTCCCGCTTCTCCCACCTACAGTTAAGTAATCTATTTGCATAGGATGTTTTAAGATAGATAGCTAGGTTGCTGTGTGCCTGGGATTAATTAATTATTTCTTAATTTCCAGCGAGTTTCTTTGTTGCTTTAAATAAACTTAAGAGCATATTTCATCTGTCTTTGCATAACCTATGGTAGTGTGACTGGTCAGATAATTAAATAATAAGTGACTAGAGGGGCTGTGAGTCTGAAAACTCAATTTTCAGATATTTTATTTTAGATTTTTTATTGCTGAGAATTTACGGTCCAGACCTTTCAAGAACCCCACAATTTCATACCCCGAAGATTTTTCATACAATACCAGGCGCCCGGGCCACGCATGCGCAGTAGGGAGGAGACAACGGTTTTTTATCTGAGAGGCAGAAAAAAAGTAGCGATTAGCGCAGTAGGGAGGAGACAACGCTTTTTTCTCTGAGAGGCAGAAAAAAAAGTAGCTATTATCGCAGTAGGGAGACAACGTTTTTTTTCTGAGAGGCAGAAAAAAAGTAGCGATTATCGTTAGTTTGTTTACAAAAGTAACGATGATACCGATATATATTTAAATAAGTAGCGGATGGCCGATAACCCGATTTTGTTATCAGCGATAAAGTATCGCGATAACTTATCGCGATAACGCCCAGCTATGGTTCTACCATTTGTACGCTGAGGCACAGCTTAGCTAGGAGCCATGAATTCACAGGCGAACGTAGAAAAATATGACTGTTGAATAGCGCGCCTGTGACAGCTCCTGAAGTCAAGATAAAAGTCAAGTCACCCTATTACACAGGCTGGATCATGGCGGTGACACTCGAAATACAGCTCTATGATTTAGTGATTGGCAACATTCCCGGAGCTACTAACGGGGTGAGTAAAAATGCAGTCACTCAAACACCTAACGCGGTGTTGGATCCAGAGGATTTTTGGGAAAGTGAAAGGGTACAAGGAAAAGGTGAGCCTCAGATTGGGGCAGCAGTAGTGACCCGAGCAACTGCTAAGCGTAAAAGTACTGTTAGGCCTCTCATGGTTACATCTCCTGGAGATCTAACTAACAGCGAGGACGTAAGGAAGGGGGTGGAGAGTGACGACACCCTGCACGGCGTACGCAAACGTTTGTCATTCAGCTGAACGACAACCGCGTCAGTTTTATCAAGCAGCGTGGCTTGATATATAGGCAGATTATCTCTCCCTCTGGTGAAAAGAAATTGCATTTAGTTGTGCCTGCGAGATACAGAGAGACTGTTCTCAAGTTAGGTCACAGTACTGCTCTAGGCGGTCACATGGGAAGAGCCAAGACACTCGCTCGCGTACAAGCACATTTTTACTGGCCAGGGATGGGCCAGGAGGTAGCTAGATTTGTGAGGTCGTGCGATGTATGCCAAAAGACTATAGATAGGGGAAGGGTAAAGCCTGCTCCTTTACAGCCACTGCCCATTATTGACAATCCCTTTGAGAGAGTAGGAGTAGATTTGGTGGGGCCGATCGAGCCCCGAGCCAGCGATGGCTCCCGGTATATTCTTACGCTTGTAGATTTTGCCACGCGTTGGGCAGAAGCAGTGCCGCTAAAGAATATTGAGACGCAAACTGTGGCTGAAGCTCTCATGTCCATATTTTGCCGAGTAGGTATACCCAGACAAATACCGAGTGATCGAGGTACTCAGTTCAATCAGGGATGATGGAGGAAGTACTCCGTCTGCTAGCGTGCAAAAAGGTTACGTACCACGCCCTACCATCCCATGGGGAATGGAGTGTGTGAACGTTTTAACGGCACACCTAAAAAGATGCTTAAACGCATGGCTGCCGAACAACCCAAGGAATGGCCTAGGTACCTGGCTCCCTTGTTGTTGGCGTACAGGGAAGCCCCACAGAGCTCCACCACGTTCTCCCCGTTTGAGCTAATGTATGGAAGGTCTGTTAGGGGCCCGCTACAGTTACTGAGAGAGCTGTGGGATGACAATGTTCCGGACCCGGACGTCAAGACCACGTACCAGTACGTGTTAGATTTAGGTAACAGGCTGAGAGAGACCTGTAACATTGCTAAGGAGGAGTTACTCAAAGCAAAACAAGTACAGAAAAGTTACTAGGACCGGAAGGCAAAGTTGCGTAAGCTCAGTGTAGGAGAACAGTGCCTAGTTTTGCTTCCCACAGCGAGCAGCAAGCTGTTAGTTCAGTGGAAGGGACCTTACGAGGTTCAGAATGTTAATGACCTTAATTATATTCTCCTGGTTGACGGACACCCAAAACGGTTCCACATCAACATGTTGAAACAATACTACCGGCCAGAAGCAGCCGCAGGTTGCTTGCGAAAAAGTGAGTATGATGATGAGAGGGTGAGGTGTTTTTGAGTTAGTTACAGCTCACTATTCTCAACCTCAGATCGTAGATGTGGGAGCGGCAGTAGTAATACAGAATGATGAGGACGGCGAGGCTCCTCTCACTGTCTCTTCTAGACAGACAGAGTCAGTGCATAACGTGACGTTGGGAGAAAAGTTATCCCCAGAGGAGAGGGAACAATTAGCATCGTTGCTAGAGGGTTATGCAGAGTTTTTTTTCTGACAAACCTAAGATTGCTCGGGTACCAGAGTATCGAATCGAGTTGACGAGCAAGGAATCAGTCAGACAAAGGCCTTACCAGATTCCTTTACGACTGGTAGACGCCGTAAATAGCGAAATCAGTGAAATGGAGGCCGCGGGTATCACAGAGAGATCAAATTCCCTTTACTGCAGCCCCATGGTTGTCGTAAGGAAGAAAGGAGGAATTAGGATTTGCGGTGATTATCGAAAAGTAAACGCAGTGACGCGCGTAGACGCTGAGCCAATGTCTGATCCGCAAGCCATATTTGCTACTCTGGCTGATTCTAGAATTTTTTCTAAGATAGATCTGACCAAAGGGTTTTTCCAGATTCCTCTGAGTGAGGAGAGTTGTAAGGTGACGGCCTTTAGTACACCTGGGGGCCTGTATCAGTACAAAGCCTTACCCTTCGGGATGACCAACTCACCAGCAGCTTTTAACAAAGTCATGCGCGAGGTCATGAGAGGTATCGAAAGAGTGGAATTGTTCGTGGATGACGTATTAATTCACTCACCCACATTCAGGCAGCATCTAGAGACCCTCAGGTTAGTGTTGGAGCGGCTCCGGAGCTACAACTTGACCATTAAGCCCAGTAAGTGCTTGATTGGCCACGAAAAGGTGCCATTCTTAGGTCATGTCATTGGTGAAGGACAGTATGGGTGCCAAATGGATAAAATAGAGAAGGTTAGAAATCCTCCACGTCCTCAGACCAAAACTCAGGTAAAGTCATTCTTGGGCTTAGCTGGATATTACCGGGATTATATCCCTAACTGCGCTGTCATTGCTGTCCCTCTGAATGAATTGTTGAGAAAACATGCACCCAATAAGGTACTATGGACAGATGCTCAAGGGGAAGCCTTCGCGACCCATTTTGCAGCTGCCTGATTTCAATAAGCAGTTCATTCTACGTACCGATGCATCACAGGAGGGCACTGGTGCCGTGTTGAT